>NC_058048.1:21661302-21686302 GCF_020085105.1 Siniperca chuatsi
GCATGGTTGTGCTTATGCATTGTTTATATATCTCACCCTGAGAGCGCAGTATACCTAGCAAGTAAAAAATATAACTACCTCTAAAACACAGAACTTGTAACAAAATATTTCTCAGCCAGATTACATTCGCTTGACCACTGAGTGAACGGGAGAGCTCCTACTTGAAATAAGTAGCATTAAATTAGGTATGTTACATAAAGACAAGAGGCTTGTGTGTGCAGATTTGACAGCCCTCCCCTGAAACTGTGTAGCCAACACGCTGTAGAAAGGAAAAAGAAAAATGTCAAGCTATAGATCTTTGGTTTAACTGACTATCCAGTTGAAGTCTTCAGAGAATGGCACACTGACATTTGTTAGCCGCCTCTCTCTGTAAAACTGGCACTGCCTTGCAGGTGACCTTCCAAGGTCTATTTTTGTCAGGTAACAACTGTCATTATGAATGCTTTTGCTTTACATTCCTTCCACTGCAGCAGTCGTGCTCGGATAGAGACATTTAGGCAACAACAGC
The DNA here is from genome assembly GCF_020085105.1 of Siniperca chuatsi. Classification (NCBI taxonomy): domain Eukaryota; kingdom Metazoa; phylum Chordata; class Actinopteri; order Centrarchiformes; family Sinipercidae; genus Siniperca; species Siniperca chuatsi. Next base: position 21,661,811 of record NC_058048.1, read on the forward strand.
GGTGTGGCGCTGATCGCAGTGAATCTGACCAGTATCCATGGAATAGCTGAAGGACTGTCAGGTTTCCCACATCCTTGTTCAGAGAAGAGGTGGAGGTGCTGCCCTATCAGAGTGTGCTTCAGCGCCTCCAGCTCCCTCTTGATTGCCTGACAATCTTTATCAACAGTCAACTAATTCTGTTCCCTTGGCAACAGTTTCCTGCTGATACAAAAGAATCAGGTATCACCTTGAAAGTTGGTTGAGTTGAGTGTGGTTGGCAGCCTCAGCTGCACCATCATTTTCAGGAGGAAACTAGGGTTTAGTTGTCAGGTTTTAGCTTTTATTTTCACCCCTGTCCTCCATTCAGGTCATGATATTCTTCTATTTATTCCTCTTTACAATCTCTGATCGGTCACTGCAGCACTTTCTACACAGGGTTTTACTGTAGTGCTATATCTGTTCTTTTTCTCAGTCTCAATTACTCTTGAAAAGTGTAGGTTATAATATAACTGTAATTTAATTTACATTTTATACTTTATAACTGAGGCGACTTTGAGATTAGGCTTTCTCAAGCGGTCTGGGTGTATGATTTTAGTAACGTTTTTTTCCCTTTTTGACCTTTTGGGGATTGTGATGGGGGATCACAAAATGTAATTCAAATGATGCTATTAACTCCCTGACTAGCACTGACATGCATCAGCCCTGAATTAAATGGAACAATATTATATTCACTTGGGCAGCACATCATCAGCACAGTGTTGGTTTCCTGCAATATTTCTTTTCACTTATATTTTCCGGGGAACACTGTGTCTCTTCTCAGGCATGTATTATTTGCTGGTTATTGTCTGGCCAGAAAATAATTAATTTATCTCCATTCACTGCGAGAAGAAATAATTAATTAATTAATTAATCTGGCGATCAAATGTAGCATTTTCTCGCAAGAATGTGTTTGCATCTGCTTGTAAAGTTACACATACATACATATTTATATACACATTTATTTATATGTATATATATATATATTCGTAAAACGTGTGACAGATGGAGTGCAGCATATATGACATCCTTGAGTCAGTCTGTGAATACAAAGTGGATTATATGTGTAATGTGAAAGGTTGTAAATGTGAGCTGGAGCTGGGTCACTGCGAGGGCCAGGGTGAGCAAATGCCCTTCAAGCGTTTGAAATTATGATTCCCACACTGGGGAAGATTTGTCAAGGCAGCATTGATTGGGTCGGTGGTAGGAAGGGTGACATGCACAACATGCTGAAACAAGCATCTTCTCAGCCCAGAGCAGCAATACCAATATTTCATCCTGATCTCTTTCCAATAGGTAGCAGCAACCACAAACATGGGCACACCTGATTTACTGCTGCTTAAAAATGTAATTATAAGTCTTCACAACTAAAATCTTTCATCTGATCATTTGGTCGGTGAGTGCGTTATGGGTAAAAATCCCCATAGAAGGTGTGAATTTTCATTTTTCATTTTCTCTTTTTTCTATTTAGGATGTCACATTGATTATTGTGGATGTAATCAGCGGATTTGGCAGCGTGATTAGTAACAAATCTCAATGCTTCATTGTTTCTGTGTACTGCGGAGGAGATCCCGTAAACAAAACAAGTCTGTGCACAGAGTTGTTATAATGATGCAGTTAAGTTTATCAAATGATGTCAGAATCAGAATCAGAAATACTTTATTGATCCCCGAGGGGAAACTCTTTTTTTACAGCTACTCACTGTTACGTCAATGCACACAGGAATTGAAGTACTAAGCAAATCAAAATATAATACACTATAATACAGGTCAGATAAATTAAGTACAAAGTGGATATAAGTATAAAAGTTAAAATAAGTATAAGTACCAATGTGGATTTAGAGGTTGAAAGGTTGATAAGTATGTACGGTATAATAATACACTGTAATAATATAAGTAATAGTGCAATAATGATTACAGTCAAGTTAAGTGTAGCTTATTAAGATGATTATGAGATGTATGAGAAGTATGAATAAATATCAATAAATAGGGAATTTTAAACTGAAAACAGAGTATAGTCACTGTGATATTATCACAGTTATAGCCACGGTGGATCCTAGAAGTAAGCCAATGCTTCTTGCCAAAGAAGGTTCTTGGTTCTTGCCATGAACCCTGCTGTATTTTCTTGCATAGTAAAGAGCATAGTGAGGCATACACACACTTGAGTATGAAAACCCTGCATATGACAGGTGAGTTTTTAATGACTGCACTTTGCACCATGCAAACGAGCGATACAAATGAGGGGAAATAAAGTGTTATTTAAAGGTGGGAGGTGTATATTCCTGGCATGGTGAAAGTCAAATGAAGACCAGGTTTTTTGCTTTGAGGAAGACAATATTCCTGTCACACAAAATAGAAGAATTTCTACATGGACATAGTGTATGTGACCATAACCTTATACAGTTAGGGCAGGCATGTATTTCAATATCTATAGTACAGATCATCCTACATACTGTTAAGTTTGTGATGTATACAAGGTAAATTTGTTTTCAAATCATCTCTCTCAGTTGGTGAGTTAATTCCTTATTATGGGAAATGCATTGCAATGTCACCACCGTCAATTTATACAAGGCTCAAGTGACTTTCACCGTTTCCTTTTCTTAGACCCAATGGATTGATATGCATGAGCGGGGCAATTAAATAGGAATATGTGGACAATTAAATTAAATGGCACTAATTGCTTCAATCATCAGTTCACCATTCATTTTGTACACAGCTCCACAACCGTGAATTTATTCCTCTTCTGTTAAGGGTCCAATGGCAGCATAACATTTCCATTAGCAGTGTCTCTGAGCCACAAAATTTGTATTTTCAATGCTGACTGTTTGCTTTTCTTTCTCTGTGCAGTCGTGTTGCTTTTTCCCATGTCTGCCAAATATGAAGTTGATGTTCATGCTAGGATCCACCACCAAGGCATCCACAAAATATACTAATGTTTAGAAGAATGGACTTTACCATCATATAAAATGTTGATTTGTAATACCATTATGTAATCCACTACACTATCCAGAGAATATCTTTAGCTGAGGTGGTGGTAAGCCACCCAGATCCTGTAGCGTCAAATCTTTTGATGAGTTTAGTTAGTAGATGACATCCTAAACAATAGTCACACTCTATACACTAAATATATGAGTTAGTGTTTTTCCCTGAAGGTTAATGTTTTCTTTTATAAAAGGGCATTAATGTTTATGATGTTAGTGGAGGTAGTCTTTGTTTCAGAGAAGGTGGCCAACCTCTCTTATAAAACACTGCAGGAAATCCAGCTATCATGTAAGCTCACATTGCTGCCTCTACCCTTAAACCATTAGACGTCATTTACTGTAATGCCATTTGATTCATCACTCAAGGTAGCTATCACATTCATCTCTGTGAGTTATATGAAAAGGTCAGATAGTCATCACTGACATCTGGAAGGCATCAGTGTACCTGTATTTTACTTTATAAGACCAGAGATATTTAAAATCCTAATTTGAGGTCAAAGTGAACAACCATGACACCAGATCGCAGAATAGGTTAGCTTTAATAGTTCCTCATAACAACTCTGAAGTGGGGATAACTGGTTTCCTGTTTAAATGTTCTCAATGCATATATTTTAATTATGAAAAGCACTTTGAACTGCCTCCGTGTTTGAAAGGTGCTATACAAATAAAGTTGCCTTGACTTGGTAATTTCATCCAGTAATAATTTCTCAACTGATTTTTCAGAAAATGTATTACATGACAATATAAGTCCACCAGTATTGTGGTATAAAATTACATATACAATGAGAGATCACACACTGTATAGTCCCTGTTTTCAGTAGTGTGTCTGTGTGTGTGTGATGACTGTTGTATATACTGTATGTAATATGTTCTAATGTGATCTCTCTTGCAAAAGTGAAATTAATCTCAATGACAATTCCTAAACAAATAAAGCTTAACTAACCAACTAATACCCAGTATGTTGTGCCAATGCATTACTCTAATCCCACATTGAACTAGGTGGCATATGCATGTGGTGAGAACATGTTGCATACATGTGAAGTAGATTTCCATTATAAACTCCAGTGAATACAGTCAGCCAATGTGGAGAATTTCAGCACCCTGGACAGCAAACAACACCCAAACAGTGTGCTCGCTGCAGCCAGGGATGACAACTTAATGAAACCCACCTGGTGGTGATGAGGGCAGCCTGACCCCCTCTTTTGATGAATCCTCTTAGCTTTAGCAGAGAGGATAATGTGCCTCCACTCCCAGTTTTTACTTTACCCACACGGTCAGCATTTAAAATTACACAGAATGTATTATTTTTATTATCCTTGTCCTTTCATTTATCATTCATTTGATTTAGCTATTTTCTTTTATTTCATTCCTAAAATATAAATGAAATGCTTTGCAAGGGCGTCATGGTTCAGCAATCCTGTGGATTGCAGCCTCAAGTCCAACGGCACATCCTGTCGGTTATCACAGCAGACATTAATCCCTGAATTTCGGGTCTCGAACCTCGCCTTGGACAAATGAAAGAATAGATGATAAGGATGTCCTGAGAGAATCCTGCATACTCGAAGTCTTGCTTCACTCGCTGCCATTTTAACTTCACTAAATCAAATGTTGGCCTGAATTGACTAGGAAAGAGTGGTTGTTTTTTATCTGTCTGGGCTACCCCTGAACTTCCTGTCAGTCAACTATAGCCTAAAGATGAAGAATGACAGGGCACTGCAAATGAAGAAAATGGTTTTTATGTGTACATAAAAATGTAAAACTACTCAACTACTGATTGTTGGTATTTGTCCAGTGCTGAAACAATTGGTCGATTAACAGAAAATTAACATACTATTTTGATAATCAGTCAAAGTCATTTATCAGACAAATATGCCAAACATTCTCTGGTTCTCAAATGTGAGGATTTGCTGCTTTTCTCTGTTTTAGACTGATGTAAATTAACTATATTTCGGACTATTTTTGACTGTTGGATGGACAAAACAAACAATTTGAAGATGTCACATTGGGCTGTAAGATATTGTGAGGGGCATTTTTCACTATTTTCTGATATTGGATAGATTAAATCATTGGCTCCCAACCTAAGGGTTGTAATCCCCACAAGGGGTCGCAAGAAAAATCTGAGGGACTGCAGGATTATTTACAACAAAGGAGCCAGAAAAATACATATCTTTGCTACACCAAATAATGTTTATTTTTTCAGAAAAGATCACTTTTCTATAGAACTGATCACAACTAGTGATGAGGGGTCACAAGCTGACATTGCTTTGTTTCAAAGGGTCTCAAGCCAAAAATCTTGGAAATGGACTAAACTGGACTAAATGTTTAATAAATTATTCAAAAATAATTGACAGATTAAGCAGCTCTAATTATATATATATATAATATCTTTCAGTCATGACTAAAGTTTTAATACATTTGAGCAAGGCTTGCTAGTGCTCCTCTTACTGTAGGTAATCCACAATGCTGTCTGCATGTCAAGATCTTTCACAGCTGATAACAGCAAAGGCACATGCACTGTAGTGAAGAGGGTAAACCTGTGTGCAGTCTTATGACAGCTAAGTACTCCCCTAAGTGTTTTGTTCAGTTCACTACCCACACAAAGTAGCATTCTGAGAAATGCCCTACTTTTTCTAGCAGAAAGTAGGTTAGAGTTGCAAATCCATACACAGTTCCAAATGGTAATGTGATGTAACGATTTGAAGATTTTAGTAGCCAGAAATGATGTAATGTGAAATCAGTGAATTGCACATAGCATATTCATGTTTATCGGTTTGGTCTATCTGAGAATTAGGATAAGAAAGGCAAGCAGCTTTCTTCTCTGGATTGAGTACCCATTGCTGTTATTTAAGAGACAGGTTTGTGCTTCACTGTTGACTGACTGTTTTGTTCATGACAAACGAATAAAAACAACATCAACAGGCGGCTCACGGTGGCCTGTAATTTGCAGAAACAAGATTACTTTTCCATTGCATATCTGAAGAGGTAACACACCTATAATGATACTATACTACATATACTATCTTACAAATGAAAGCGCTGTTCAAAGATCACAGAGCAGCTGGAAATCAGAGCAGGTGTGTGTGTCTGTGCAGTTGTGAGAGAGAGTATTTGTTGTTAGTATTTACTCCAAAAGAATTCTAAAGGAAAGACATCATAAAAAATATTGTAATGACTACTGACTAGTTGATGTGTTTTTGCTCTGTAGGGATCTCGCCATTACTGCGGTTCAGTTGAACTGTCCACATTTTCGCTGACAGTGAAAGCACAGATGTTTGGGTTAATCACGGTCGGCAACCTCCCCCTCCAATTATGTGAATGTGAAAGTTATTCAGTCTCAAAACACTAGTGTGACATTAGATATGATATTAGAAAAAAATAACAAACACTTTTGACTTTTGTGGTGTGTGGTAAACCTCATCCAGCATCGCTTGCTAGCTTATGATTATGAATCAGTAAACTTGCAATCCATGACTTCTTGCATTGTGATTAATAAATATCCAAGCACATGAAATTTGGCAAGGAAACAAATGCAGAGGGCACCCAGCTAGAAAGACATCTACAGCAGAGCCATCTATTAAAAATTGACTAAATTTCGGTGAAAATGTTTACAGATTATAAACTTTATTTCAATGGCATTTTGATAACTATGTAACAGGTTCTAGAGGATGGACATATTTCTTGGCAAAGGCTGGTCGAAAGCAGTTCAAATGTAAAATCTGTTACATATATTACCGGTGACATGCCATCGCTGTAACGGCAGCTTGTTTATTTCTGCCTACAACACAGATGAGTCTTTTGGGCAGTGAAAATTTTAATAATTGTACCCATATGACCCCTCTGATGTCATTTCCTGTGGTTAGACGAGTGTTGCCTGGGATTTCTGGTTGTTCTGTGTTATGATCTTGTCAACAGCATCTCTCAATGTATAAAATTACAAATAATGGACACTCACACACTGGCTCAGTCTTTGTCTCCATGTCAGAGAGAATGATGAGAAATTGGCCATCTGCTAGTGATCTTAAGCTCCACACAAAATCAATATCACAGGCCTAAAATGCAATTTGACACAAGAACACACCATAAAATAAGCTTGGCCTACAGCAGCTGTGTGATCACCAGCACCACCATTACTACCAATAAAACACAGCTGATAACTAAACACTGCTCATAAAGAAAGAAGAGGAAGACAGCACTCACAGCATAGCTTTTAATTATAATTTGCTGGAAAAATGTTGATATCCATTTTTAAAAAGGAGAATTTCACAGTGGTCCTTCCTGTGTTCAATCTGACAGCCCATGGATTAATTTATTTTCAGTTAATAGCAATGTAGCCATTTCTGCCCCATGATGATTCATGACATAAGTGTAATTTCTTTTGTCTGTCTTATGAGCTTGGTGGTAGATGTTGCGGTCAGTGAGGGGAAACAATGAAGGCTTTGTTATTGAGTTAGATTACTTTTTTCCTCACTAGTAGTGGGAAGAATGTCTGTATAAGCAGATGTGGGTGCAGTGTGTCAAATCCCACTGAAAGAAGACTATTCTGCCCCCAGCAAAAGCACTCCACCACCCCTGCTCCTTTTATCATCAACACCCCTCACTTTTCCTTTTTAAAAAACTTTTATTCCCAGCTGTCGGCACCCAGAAACATCACAACTTTTCACCCTACCTTAGGCAGCACCACACTGTCAGGCCCCACAGGCTAACAGGGTGAATCTGTACAGCATGTGCACATCAGTTTCCCCACTATAACCTTCTACTTAAAGCTGAAGGACCAGCCCTCCCGTTACAGCTCACACAGGAGCGACATGCAACCAGCTCCCACGCACACACTTATGAAATGTCTCCCTGAAAATGTAATTGCTGTGTAATTGTGTTGATAGAGGAGACCAATTTGAATGTTAAATCAAGCTGAGCTTACTAATATACATTTTTATTCAGCTATTATGTTGAGCCATGATAAGCATGTAGATTTTTCTACTGTACCACCCAGGGTCATCCCACCTGTTTCTAATTGAATATCACAGCTGTACTCGACAAAAGAATTTCATTTTGATAAAGAGGGCAAATCTATGGCATCTTGATTAACGGCAATTGCAGTGAGAATGTGATTCATAGCTAAGTTATTTTTAAAGTTCTCTTTTTGCTCCATAGTGATGCGTGGCTGCAGGGTCACATTTTCTTGCTCAAGGAGACTTTAGCGAGGCAGATGCTCACCAGCACCACCAGGCTCTTAAGCAGCTTTCTAAAATTGAAGGACAGTCTTCTCACTGTATTACCCTGCTGCCCATGAGGCACATGTGTCACACACACGCTGTACTGGCTATAATTACTGTACATGTGCATGATTTCAAATGCAAGTTTTCCCTGATTCACAATGAGCTGTCATGGCCGATTATCATAGTGCCATGTATCAGTTAAAAGTTGGCCGCCTAGACCTCACATTCCCTGGCAAGGTCCTGAAGTCAATTTGTGAAAAAACTCTGGCAGATCTGGAGGAGCTCCTTGACTCACAACGATCCAAATCCAGGACCTGGAGGGAGGTAGGGCAGGGATGAAGTGGGGAAAGGGGACACACTGAATGGATGCTAGAGTGGACTTCAGTGTGAGGTCACACAAACTCTTAACAGTCCGGGCACTTGGATCGCTGCAGTGTCATAGCTCTGTACCCACCACTGCAATTTTATTTCCCAGTGGCCTCAATTTGTCAAAAGGGATTCTGTGCGTGTCAGGACTTCCCCTCATAACTAAGGACAGTCTAGTTGTGTGTGAGAGAGAGGCCTAAAGAGCTGCAGTCGGGAACAGTTCTAATGCTAACACCCCTCTACTTAAGACAGAATAATCACTGTCAAACAACTGTGTTTCCTCTGGCCCCCTCCCTCTCCCACTCTCTAAGTTGCTTCGGGGGGTTGGTGTGTCATGCCCAGCATAAATAGAAAACAGCATTTCCATCTGCCTGGTAAACAAGCTGGCTAAGCTGTCACCTCAGTTCACCCATTTTGGATATTTCCCATAGATGAGGAGATTCAGATGCTTTAAGCTGCACACAAGCATTTATCAAAATCAAGCTGTAGCGTTAATTTAGTCTAAAAGCAACCACTATGTTTATGCGTTATAATGTAACGGAGCACAGCGAAGTGGCAGTATTTGCAAATGCCCCTTTGACTTATTCATTTTACTTGAACGGAAATAGGAATCTTTCATCTTTGTATTGTGTTTGAAATATTATTTCTATTAAACACTCAGCAAACTCACTTTTATGTGTTGCTTGTTTACTGCATCTTGAAAGGATATGAATGACTTTCCTTTGATACACTAAGGTGCTCATGTCTGAATGAAGAGGTGATAGAAAGAGTTCAGTATGAGCAGAATTAATTAGTGGAGCTCTATAAGAAATATGATAGAAATGATAAAACTTGATGTGATGTTTACAGTTTTTGAGAATTGCTAGCATCATTTCAGTTCACTTTTTTGAACTTCTCAAACAACTCTTGTTGTGGTTTATTTCATGCCCGAAATAACTAAAACGGCCAAAAATGCTGCAAAAATATCTCAAAAGTCCATCACTGTCCACAACACACTTTTACTAATAACCCAATAAGCTTATAGATATATATAGCCTTTATAAGAAATGTACATATGTTTCAGGGTATTTAAGTTAAAAAATAGAATAACACATCTTCGTATTATACCAGGTACTACTACAGGAACACATGTTTGAAATGCTGGACAGAGAAATGAAAAATAGTAGAAATAGCCCAGCAAAGTAGTTCACAAACACACAGACAGACACACACACACAATCACACAAGTCAAAGGTTCATTACAACTAGATTTATTCTAATTGATGTGGCCACATTTTCTCAGCAACGTCATACCTTTTGTTCCTTTTTTAACAGATGATTATGAAATTGAAAGTTATTCAACACCTGAATAGATTTCCAGCTGAGATGGTAGTCAACTGTGATTGGACTATTTATGCAACTTCAACCAGCAATTTGTCTCTACAATTGTGTGAATAATTAAAAAAAAACCTTTCAATGCTTGTTAGCCATTATTGAAAAAAGTTGTCATATTAATGCTAATGCATGAAACACAACTGGTTAAATGTGCATACAGAATAATGATAATCTCCTGGCCATCATTGTATTAATTTTAGACTTTTTTAGTCTTCATAGTCACAAATTTTTTCATTGAAGAAAATGTCAATAAAATGTTTTATTCATCTACTGTAATATAAAACAGTCCGCAGATACTGCAGACACTCCAAAAACTGAACACTTAATTGAACTGGTGGCAAATCTGTGATCTACAGTGGGTATTTAAAACTGTGATCCCATGACCAGCCACTGTAACACTCATACATAATTCTGCACACTGCTTGTACACACACACACTCATGCATGCACACACACACACACACACACACAGACAAAAAGACAGATACACACCTCTTGCCTCCTGTCAAATCAGTTTACAGCTTCATAAACAAGGCGCAAAGAAGCACTGATACCAGCAACAAGAGCTGTAAAAACCGACAGCTGTGTTGATATCTGCATCAGGGGGATAGAGATGACTGTGCTGCAGATATGGCACTCTTCTCTTTACACAACTTATTAGCCAATGTAATCACTTAACAATGCTGCAGGTAATCAGTGCAGACAGGATCATATGGTCACCCATTTCAGATGTTGTCTGCTGGAATATGACCTGAATTTTAAAACTAATTGCCATCAATGTATTGCCTCCACAAAACAAAACAGCACAACACAATTGTTTGCTTTCGGGATACCAAGTGTGTATTGCAAAGAGGAAATTATTTAATTTTGTTTGTTGGGGAAAAACCAGCATGTTGCACATGCATTTCCTCTCAACACCAGAGTAATTTTTGACATATGAAATCATGTCTATTTCTCATTACAGAGGCATTGTTGCATATCCATGGGACAATGTTGGACTGTTTTGAATAAAAGTCATTGTCTGATATTTGCTTTCCGAGATAAAAATTAACTTCACTAAAGACTTTTTGGATACCAAGCTGCACAGCCTCAGTGTAAGAAACCCATTTTTCTTGAGTTAAATGATGTGACCAAACAAATATGAGTTAAAGGCCTTGGATTCTTCTGTTTAAACAGCAGCACAACAGAGTTCAATCCTCGAATGCCAAAAACAGTTTACTATGACAACTTCAGTGTTATCAGCCTTAAGATCTCAGAAATTCTCCCCAGTGGACTTGATTCATGGTGTAATTAATTCAGGATTTAAATGGGTCAGAGGAATATTGGTATCCTGTCTTTTTCCCTTTGTTTTTGATCAAAGATGTTACATCCAGACTAGACAGGAAAGATACTCTCACTCTGCTGAACAGCGATGAGGGAAACCTGTGTAAAAAGAGCCCTCCATTCCTCCCAAAATAGAAGATTTGTGGTAGCTGCAGATTAAGGTGTCATCCACTGAAAAGAATGCACTCAATTTTGTTTCCATGGTGGCCCTGTATCTTCTGATAGAAACAGTTTAGAGCTACTTCTGTCAACATCACATTTATTTATCAGTTGACCTTTCTTGAGGCAAAGTTGACTTCTTGAGACTAACTTTTGCTTTTCCATAATACACTGTATTATCCATTAACTGCATCTAGTAGTAATGCTTAGTGCAGACATCCCATCAGCCAAACCTAAAATGAATGAAATGAAACCTAAGGCCTTGTCAGTGTCAATACTGACTCCAGTATCAAATTGCAAACACATCTGTATTTGTATTTTTTAACAGTTCCAAACAGCAAATAGCTTTTAGGTCATTTCACTCTGAATGCAGAATGAGATGACAGAATTTATGAAGCAATGTGCTTTGATCTTGCTGTGTTTTTTTTTTTTTTTTTTTACAGGAAACACCTGCCTCAAACACATTTAGGGAGATTAGGAGTGAGCTTGTTATCTTTCCACTCCACGTTTGTGTCTTGTACAGGACTGGAATTTCAATGCAGGACCAGACACTGTGAAACTGTCTCCACAACCAGCAGAACACAGACGTCGTTCATTTGTTGCTCACATTGATAAATCCCAGTGGTGCTGTTGTGATGAGGTAAAGTGATACTGAATCTTTAAAAATCAACGGGTCAGCAGTAGTTACAGTGCAATTAAAAAGCTCTATTATGTTTAACCCGACAGGAACGAATGAAAACAACTCAACCTTGATGTATTAAAAGGTATTTTCTAGGTAAGGACACAGATTTCTATGTAATTTAACCAAGTGCATGTTTTAAATGCAGCTTCATTTTGTGATTCTAGCATTCATGCCTCACCTAAAAGAACTCAAAGAACAATGAATATGCATCCACATTCCTTGAACGCTCAAGATGACGTCTCTAGATATCTTGAGACGTCTTTTGTTGGAAAAGAGCATTAATCCCTCACTATCATAAAGTTTGCACTGAATAAATACTTGGAGCTTGCAACATTGTCTTATTGACGTGCAGAATATACATGGGTAGGCGGAAAATCTGAAACCAAATTTCAGTGAGACGGATTGTGATCTCATCATCTGGGAAAGGCGATGGCTGAGATTGATTGTGCTGCGTCTTTTACAAAAAAAAACACCCCAAAAATTTTCTTGGCAGCCCACATTGTGGATTTCTCATAGGAAAATCCCTGTTTGCTCAGAAAATAATACATCTGTGGCTGTGTACATTTGCTCCAGGCTACTGTGTGTGTCAGCCAACAAGTGTGTGGTGATGTTTTATGATAGTTTGACAGTGATGTAGTTAAACTCGCTGCCAAACTTGCTGACCTACAAAGCACACTGCCTCTTTGTTAATGTTATTTGTCATCTGCCACTATCTTCCTGTAAAATATACGGGCACACACCACACACACCTCCCATTGTCACTATGCAGAGTGTAAGTGAGTTTAAAAGACAAAATAAAAGGACAAAGTATCAGAAGGACATAAACAATCAGCTATCTCATTTCTGCAGCCTATCTGTCAGTCTTATCTGTCTCTACCCACTACAACGTTGTTAATGATATCTCACTGGACCCTGCCAATAGTTAGAGCACATCAGCTGAACTAGGCCCGGGCTTTGTAGATCTCATTTGATTTTCACTGCTGATAGTGGATGAGGCAATTTATGCCAGTGCTCATTCAAGTAGATGGAGATCAAAGAACCTAGCCCTACCCCTCCCCTCACTCCCATCTCTGGTTTCAGCAGATCTGCAACAGGACTCCTTACAGAGGTTTCCTGATTCACCCACTGAATCACCAGGGTCAAAAATCCATTTCTGCAGAGCAAATGTGTACTGAAAATCTTAAGTTTAACAGCGGCCCTTCAGAAATTTGCATCTATTTACATGCTTATCAAGCATGGCAAAATGAGTTATTGCAATCTTTCCTGATCAGACCCAATTGCATTAACAGAAAAATGCAGTAAGACATGTTTTTTTCCTCTCCAGAACTACAAAAGACAAACTGAGTGATGGTTATCATTTTAATTTTTTCAGGTGTTGCTGAGCTGTATGAATGATTGCATCACTTTATACAGACAAACATTCATCCACAGTGCAACTCTGGACAAGGTTATCTAGCCTTAAATATCAGTTTAGCTTAACACTTAATGCATTACAAATCACCAAAGGGAAAAATAAAACATTTTCAAATCAATTTTTGTCTTCACATTTAATTTATGCGTAACATCTATCTATAATGGATTGTGCACAAATTGGTATACCTTATAAAATATGAACCAATTTGTTTTGCATTATCCCTGACAATCTATTCATTATTATTTGTGTTTTGTTTTTTATCAATTCAGCTGCACTATAAGAAAATTAGGTAACACTTTATTTGAAGGTGGGTGTGTAAGACTGACATGACACCTGTCATGAACATGAAGGAGTCTTTATGAAGGTTTATGACTGTTGTCATTAAGTGTCATTTGGTCAATTGTTTGATATGTCTTTGTTATGACAACCTGACATTAACCAAGACAAAAATGTCTTTGTTATGACAACTTAAAACAAGAAAACATGCCATAGCATGCCTAATTATCAAACTTAAAGAAACTATTTAGCTTTATGTGTTAACATTACATTATACCGTCATATGTGCTTGGTTTTGACATTGGTTGTCATGAGACCATTATAATTGTGTCATGAATAATTCACTTGACTTCAAGTAAAATGGAACCATTTGGACTTGTCATAAAGATGTCAGTAATGTTATGAGGACAGTCTGACGACAGAGTACAGTACCAAGGTGATTTATGGAGTTTCCTGATGGACAGATAACTTTACTTGTTGCTAAAGTAACGTTAGCTAACCTGACCACATTGGTGGTGGTTGAGGTGAGTTTCCCCCCTTCACTGTGAAGCACTTTGGATATCACATATGACAGTATAATGTAACGTTAACACATAAAGCTAAATAGTTTAATAATTAGGCCTGCTATGGCATGTTTATGATAGTTTATGGTTATGGCTTGGTTAATGTCAAGTTGTCATAAAGACATCTCAAACAATGTCAACTTTGCACTAAAAGTGACATAATTGACCGAATTACACAAATGACAACAATCACAAACCTTCATAAAGACACCTTCATGTTCATGACAGGTGTAATGTGATGGTTATGACGGTGTCATGTCAGTCTTATGCATGCACCCACCTTCAAATAAAGCGTTACCGAAAATTAGAATTAGAATTACTACAAACAGCTTTTGCTAAGTAGTCAAGAGCATGTCCACTCCAAACAAATGAAGTGATACATGTTTAACAGTCAGTATGACTCTTATTTACTTTTTACTGCAAACTAATATTCTTTTTGGAACAATAATGGGATGTCAGCACTTGGTAAATGTTTGCGATAGGTCACAATACAAGACCATATTTGACAATTTTTGAAATAGGTTTGGAATGAAAATACAATGTCAGATACAGTATGCAGCACTATATATAGCAGGTCATACACTGTACTATGTTCTATGTCTGTGGTTCCCAAACTTTTTGGCTTGTGAACCCTTAAAATGAAGCCTACTTGTGGTCACAGGTTGCATGTGTCTATGAGCTTTGAAACATTTGAAGAATGAATTTGACTTCTAAGGCTGAGTTAAATAAATTTAGAGAGGAGGTAAAACAGTATTTCACAAGGAAAAAGTAAAAATTAGAGAATAAATAAACATTTTGTATAGCAGACATATGATTCCCCCCCACCCTCTCCTATCATGTTAATCAGCTCATGACCCCTCAGATTTATCTTGTGATCCGCTGGTCCCGACCACCACGTTGGGAGCCACTATTCTAAATCTTACATGTTACATGTTCTATACCATCTATATACAACTGCAGTCATGCCAGCTTGATTAATTTCTGACACAAGTAAATTTCTCTGGGTGAGAGAAGTGAAATGCTGCTCTAAGGTCTAGCAGCCTTGGTGTGTCATTTTAAAAAGAGCTCATTACAGCTTCACCATGACAAACCTGATTGCCTGAAGAAATGAAATAACGTGCAACAAAAAACAGCACGGACCTCGTTTCCATGAGACCAGCTAACACAAACCCAATAATTCACTACAGTTGTGTGTTGCAGTATTGTACCCAATCAAAGTCCACTTAACTACATGAAATAGATTGTTTTATTGCTAACCCTTTAAAAATGCAAGACAAAAAACCTTGCAACTAATTAATAAATTGTATTCTTTTTTCTGTTTGTATGAAGGTAACACTGAATGATGAACAATAATGCTCTTGCACTTTTAATGATTATTTTATGCAACCAAGGGACAAAACAAATGGTCATCTATGACAACATTCATAGAGGATCATTAAATCCACATTCACATTAACAAAACAAGGCCAAAGACGCAAAAAAAAGGATGTTCAACATTAGCCTAATTACTGAAAGCAATGCTTATGGTGACTGCTGCTGTGATTTATTAAAAACTGTACAAATATGCAGATGAATATTCATTCATGCCTTTGTGATGAAACACTAATAACATCTGTTAGGTATTTTACAATCAGGCTCTGTTCTTATTTTGAGCAGATGCTCAAGTTTTGTCAAAAAAAAGCACACCTCAGAAAAGAAAAAAAGCAAACAAACACATGTGCCAAATGTTTTTTATCTGATATTCAACAGGAGAGGTTAGAAAGCAGAGATTGCACCAGACAATGTGCAGCCAAAGAGTCTCATTGGACAGCAGAAAAGCTGCTCCAAAACTACCATGTGCTTAGGTAGATTGATTTGGCTTCCCATTAGCACCCATATGCACACACCCACGCCTCTGCACACGAACACGCTCACACACAGTCATTGTTCAGTATTACTCCAATGGAGAAATTACATCCTAAGCACACAAGACAAAGTGTGGACTTTTTGATCTCTGTAAATGTGGCCATTTATGGCAGGTAATAGCATTGTTATTCAACTCTTGGCCAACACTAAATGGAGTGCCTTAATCAAAAATTCCTTCTAAAAAACAATGTGCCTGTATAAAAGGAAATCAAATTCGTAACAGCAATATGAACAGTAAACTGATAACCTTACCCATGTGGTTATGGCTGATAAAGTTGCAATATGGAGCAGAGCTACTCTGAGGCATCAGTGGAAATTGGAAAACAACAGACAAATTTTTTTTGCTAGATACAAACTTTTACATCTCGCACCTACTTCAAACAACATCTCAATGAAGATAGAAGATAAAACTTACCTTAAGCTGTGTGGAATGACAGAAACAACACAAAAAATTGAAGAAAGATTTATCTGTTTTGTGTGAAGAAAAGCCGGCATTTGACTTTCAGGTCTTTCTCTTAACTTGTTCTGAGGTGTCATATACAGCTCAACCTTTTCAAATGTCAGGTATATCCTGCAGGCCACAGTAAAATAAGAATTCAGTGGCAGGGCTTGCTTTTCTCATAGACAATGAGTATTTTTTGCCTCTGGTTCATCTTGAGAAAATGATGGGTTCTTGTGATTAAAGTTGCAGACAAGGTTTAAATTTTACGTTTATTATGATTATTTTATCACATTGCACGCTGATCAACATTACCTATGCCACTGTTAGCTTCCTGTAAAGTTTCAACCGTAGTCCCTGACTACAGAAACTGCAAAAAAAGTAAAAACACAAACAGGTAACAGGGACATATTCAGTAGGTCTATTCAAAAGGGTGAGGCAAGCAACAGAGATTTTTTTAATTGGTTTTCTTTAACTGTGGGATGTTAGTCTAGATTTTTAGAAGCCATTAAACAATGGTGCATATTTCAGGGGCTGAACTGAAACACTTGACAGGATGTAAATAAAAAGAAATCCACATTCTCACCTCCAGGTACCCCTAATCCTACTTTAACCACTTTTAGCAAATTAGGGGAAAGTGATATTGCCTCTGTAATTAAGTCTAATCCTGCATCCAAGTCTATTGTTAGCTTTTTGGAGAAGAAAGCTCTCAAAGAACTACAGTCTAATACTGACATTGTTATTGTTATTAAAAAGGCAGATAAGGGAGGAGCCATAGTGTTGTTGAATACCACTGATTATATTGCAGAGGCTGAGAGACAACTAAGTAATGATGCTTAAAGTTTTTATGGAACAACCCGAGTGAACAGTTCACCATTGATCGAGATAGAATCATAAATAGAGCCTGGATTACAAAGGCTCAATATGAAATTTAAAAGTAGAGTATCCTGTCACCCTGCATTCTATTTTTCTTCCAAAGATACAAAAGAGACTTGTCAATCCATCAATTGTTCCAGAGAACAACTCTTTATCCGAACCACTGAGTAAGTTTGTTGATCATTTCACTAGAGATATTGTAAGAACTTTACCGTCGTATGTAGGAGACACTGGTGATGTCTTAAAATAATTGTCAGAAGTGAAAATACTCAAGAGAAAAGGTACATATTTAACAATAATCCTTTTTTGAAGAACATTTTGTTGTATAAGTGATTTATTGTCAATGTAGTTTGTGTTTTACTGAGGAAGAACTCCATGGTTTGTGTAACTACATTAATCATACTTACTCTATATTGATATTTACCATGGAGTATAGCCAAGAGAAAATTTATCTCTTGGGTTTATCGATATCTGTGAATGTGAGTGGAGAACTTGATACCTCTATATTTCGAAAAGATACTGACAAACGTCATTTTACATGCCCAAAGTCACCATCCTAAGGAAATGCTTGCCAACATTTCCTATGGGCAGTTTGTAAGACTAAAACATATATGTAATAAAGATAATGATTTTGATGTCAAGAGAAATGAAAACAAGATTTGTTCAGAGGTTACAAGGACCATGTCTTGGATACAGCTATCAGTAAGTCTAGTGCCCTAAATAGAGAACAATTATTTTGTTCATCTCATAGACCGAAAGACGACAGAGTTTATTTTGTGTCTGAATATACTGTAGTACTGTCTCTAGAAGGGTTAAGAACGACGGTGTAGGCTACAGCAACACTGATGCTCCAGATACAAAAGAAACTCAGCGTTCAGAGGAAGGATTACAGTCAAAAAAAAGACAGCGATCGATGGCGTGGACAAACACAGATGTGTTTCCGCATTGGAAAGCACTGAAAGAAGAGAAGGGACTGAGGGCAAACACAGATGTTGCGTTACTGCTCTTGGACAGGTTGGTATTTGAAAATATTTAGAGTAGGTTATGTAGCTATTACATTTACTCTACCTAAATAATGGATTATTGTCTTGGAAATGTGGAAATTTCTCTGTATTTTTGTAATCATTTCTGAACACGAGCCTGAGACGAGCTCACTGTGGGCATACATCATAAGAACGCGTCGACAGTGTTTGTGTAGTTACTCTCACTGCCAGAAGGGGGAGACAAAAATTCTACACTGCAGGTTTAATGCCATACACTATGAAAATATGCCAGCTATAATTAAATTATAGTCAATTTTAGCATCTTACAAATTTTGTGCCTGCACAGGTTTCATGCTCCAGACTCCAGCCACAAACAGAAGCTGGTTATTCATATTTGAGCCCAAGGCTGTCCGTGCTAGACTCCCCTTACACAACCCCCATGTTGTCAACAGACTAGCATTGAGGTCTCTGAAAATCCTGTCATACACTGTCCTATCATCACACCTGCTAGAGGGCATGTTGCAGCTGCAGAGCCGAGAGACTTTAACGGCATGACACATTTTAAAGCAGGATACAAAGCCGCTAAATGAAGGTGGAGGTCTGTGGTCTAACTGTCAAGGTGTGGTGACCCGTACAAGCTTATCCAGACCCACATCTAGAAACTGGCCACTGCAACAGGGCTTATGGAGATAGTCAAGGGTCTTGATTCACTAACAATACCTAGACTAAGCTTATCAGGCTCTGCAGATGCTGCTACCAAAAGCTATCATTCTTACTTTGGTTCTGTATCCATAGCAGGTTTTAAAGGGTGAGGTCGTAGTGAGAAACTTGACAGGAAACATGTATTTTAGAGTCCAGGTTACACTGGTTTTCACTAGAAAGGTAAAAATCGGCATAACCTGGCCAACCTCAATGATTTCATCATGGTAGGCACAGGACTAGATTTTAAATAATGTCTTGTGAGCAGTTTGGTAAAGGAACAAATAATTATTATTATAGATTATAGACATTAAACTTTAAAATATAGTAACATCCACAATTACATTTATACCTTATAACATGCAGTGTATAAAAGAGCTGATTATTCAATTAACTGCATCTGCCACAGTTGCATCCTTTAGACTGAAATGCACAATTAAAAGAAGATGTGGCTTTCCACATAGGATTTATACTGTGTGGATAGATAATGGATATTATATATTTCATTTGCTAATGTCTACACTGCTAATAATTCAACAGCAATTACGGTGAAATGGATTCATTAGAAAAAAATGTTGTGTTGACATCCACAGTAATGAGCCTCCTGCATTTATGCAGAATAATTGATAATAGTTGTTTTTGCAAAACATTCAAAGGCAAAGGTACAAAGACATTTTAAGTGATTATGGGGCAGCATAATTCAAATAATAAACCTGCTACTTTGAATAATTTTTGTTAATGCATGAGCCAAAGGCCAGTCTTTACCATGAATTCACTTACAGCCCATTAGCATCCAGTCAAACATTGCTTTGTTTTTCTTTGGCCACCATGTTGTCTCCTCAGGAAATGCTGTAATTACTTTGTTCTGGCTCCACATGAGAGGGACAAAACATTGAATTAGGGCACCAAAGCGCTACCTGTAGGTCAGATTACGCGGTAGCTGTCTACCTCCTGTTTTGAAGTGATTGCCATCTAAGCGCAGCATGTGGACTGGCAGCATGTTAGTCAACAAGCTGTTTATGTTACAAGATACCTGACATTGGTTATTTCTGGCTTTTTTTTTTACTATACAAAGCCTTGAGCGTTTGAAGAAAAACACATATACTTTACTGCCATTTTTGGTCCTTTGATTCTTTTGATTCTGCATGGTTGTTGCTCATTAATGACCAGGTTTAACTATTGGAAAATAAATGTGGTTGCTATGATGCCAGGCTGTGAAAAGCTAAAATCTGTTTAATTAGTTCTCTTATTAATTAAAACCCCCTATTGCATAAAGAACCTAATTACTAAATGTTAAAAATCTCTGAATAATGTTGGCTGAACTTTTCATTTCAGGGTAGAAGCACACAAAGTAAAAAGATGGTAAGCCAAATAAATAAATTGAGGCCAAAACTACTGTGATTATAGCCCCCTAAAACTGAGCAAAATGATGGTTGTAATGCTCATATTACAGGCTTTCACAGAACTTCCTTGCTGACTCGACTGGTCCCAAATCAGAACACAGCATTTGATCTTCCAGCCCAGGACATGCCGTGGGCATTAGCAGTATGTTTGGAGTGTAAAGAGAGTGGAGAAAGAGTTAGTGGATGTGCACCACAGAGCCCTAACTGCAATATTGTTTTACTATTTAAGCACCACTGAAGCATGATAAAACGGTTTATTCTTTGTCAGTACGGTGGTGTCCTCATGAAAAGAAGTATCTCCTGAGTTGGGGATTTATCTTTATCACACCAAAGGTTAACATCGCCCAGTTAATTTCCTCAGGGCAGAGAGTTAAATTTGCTACAACGACACAAGTTTTATAAAGGGTTCTGTGTGTGATCACTTTAATGAAAATATTAAACGGGAATGACATGAGGTCTAAGACTGGAGGCTCTGATGCCTCTTACTCACCGATGCAGACCAGGGCTCTGACTCCCTGCAGCTGTTTTGGTTACCTCAAAGTACAAAGTTGGGAAATCAAACATTGTTTTTCTCTTTAGGTTTTCATTTGCATCTTGAATGCATTAAAACAGTACCTTGGACTATTTCAGTATTTACAGAATATACCCTTACAATGCAACTCAGAAAATAAAGACAACAAGTTTAAATTTAGTTTATCACTTAAATTATGTATTCTTGATATATTTGGTTCCTTCTCATGTACCCTGGTTACCAAAGTGTGAATTACTGATCCCTTTTCATTATTTCGCCAAGTCAAAAAGTAATTAATGAGTAAACAAAAATGGCAATTCAATCTAGGAACAACTACTATACGAATATAGAATCTGCAACCTCTAAATCCATTGTGAGCAACATGTTATTAATAAGCAAGAAGTGCACTGAAGTGAAGAAAATTATTGCAAAATTTCACTACAAAAAGGATCAGAAGTATCTGTGTTATATGTTTACATCATTGTTCAGGTAATATTTTAAGTCTCACTCAGAATTAGCTCATTGCTGGCTTCAGAATGCCTGTGGGGTATTTAGTGAAGTGATAATTATTCCAGCAGTCACCACGTGACGTGTGTGAATTAAAGGCCAGGACTAATAAATTAAAATATCATACATTTGTAGTCTAGTTCTGCACTGGTGTCAGGTGCTTCATTTGAGCACAGTGTAGTTATGAATTTAAATACTATGAATATTCACTTCTAGAGAATACTAATCACTGCAAACACTGATTCTGAGGGATAAGCAGCACCCCATCATGAATTATTTCCCACTGACAGCAAGCTGATCAAAGTACAGAAACATGAATATTAAGTCATAAGGAACACAAAATTGTTCTGGTGGTTCTGCACTAAAATGGGGTAGATTATTGAGCCTTATGGAGGATTTTTATAACTTAAAGAAATCATGCACATATTCTGAGCAATATGAACTATATTCACTAATGCAGTGACTTCTTGCTATCTACACCCAAGTAGATAGCAAGAAAACAATGTTAACTATATGCGATGCAACATACTAATAACTAATCCTGACAGAGGACTTAAAGGAAAGTCGGAAATGCCTTCTAGATATTTTTCTCCACACAATAACTTCACAGAATCCATATGCAAACTGAGATAAGGATTGACCGTGCACTGTGGGAGATGGCTAGACAATATTCTGCTACACTGTATGTGGCTATATGTGTGCTATACATTGCAGATGAACAGCATGAAACCTGAGTTTAGGTTTTGTGCAAGAGGCCCTCAGATTGCTGTGATTTCATCTCTTTTCTGCACAAAACACTACAATGGAAATACTGAGACAAGGATGAATGACCCAATCTCATTTTATTTTAAAAGGTTAGCCTTTTATCCATCTCTTGAGCCCCTGGCCAGCTCTGGACCACCAGGTGTCCCATCTCCCCTTTCAAAGACAGGCAATGTGCCCTATTTGCATATTTTACAAGACATTTAAAAATGTCACCGTCATTAACAACCGAAAATCCTACCTAACCTATCTTCTTCAGGGGAAGAGAGGCTAGCGCATATGAAGTGATAGTGTAGATTTTACAGTACATTACTCAACACCCTCTAAATCCAGAATCTTCTAGTTCATCTATAACAGCCATTATTAGCCATCTTTACACAGCATAAGCTATATCAAATCCAGTTGGATAACACTGTAATTTGGCACAAGCAAGATTTACTTAGTGTTTTGGCAGAAGGCCAGCTTAATTCTATTTTTTTGCTGAAGACTTCATTTTGGCATTATGCCACATGTGAACACTACCCGTGATTTACTATGTACTTCCCTTGAGCGCATGTATGAACACAATCATTTACACCAGCAAATGGCTTGCTGGTGACACATTTCTGACCATGAATTTGCGCTATGATGCTGTTGTTTTATTCTGCACTTCTGTAAGGCAAGCAAAAAAAAAGGGGGGGGTGTCAACCACTATTCATTCTCTTCGGGTAGTAAAGTTGTAATTTAGGTACCCCCCCCATCACCACTGTAACTATTCCACTAGGAAACTAGGATTCAGGACTAATGTGTGGCGTGACACTTGTATAAATTCCAGTCCTAGCCAACACAGACAGAAGTGAAATATCCATTATGTCTGTCTGAAGTAGGGAAGTGACCTTTGAAACTCATTCTGTTCTTGCACACAGATGGGGAATGGGGAGCACAAATTCCTCCTTTTATCAATCAAATGCCCTCCATGTTTGTGAGTTCTCACTCACCTGAATAATTGGACAATAGGATTAATGTTTGGATGGAAGGATGAAATGCTTAAAAAAAGCAAATGTTTTAGCAAACTCTGCAACCCATTCTCATACCCCTAAAATAACTAATTTTGCCAGTAACTGATTGCTTATTCGGAGACATGCAGTGGTCTAAATCGTATTCTATCCAGAGGAATGTGGGGGACAGATACAGACCTAATGTGCATGCCAGAAAGAATAAAACCAATCAAAGTGAAACAGTCAAATCCCTGCATGATGCTGCAGGGAGGATATGCTAACTCAAATGAATGTAAGTGAGCTGTTGCACTGCCTTAAAGTAGAGTTTACCTTCTTTATTTGCAACTATCTTTAAAATTTACCATTTACCACTCTAAGCGTTTCTAGATTAATAAGATCCCTGGTGAGGTTGAATATAGTGTATATTAAATGGGAATCCCAAGAATGATATTTTGAGTGTGAACTTGGCTTGAGGTTTCATCACCAATTAAGAGAGAATCAGCCAAAGCAGGGATTTGCTGCGTTTAATCAGCTGACTTGAAGGGCTGGTTGTTTTGAGTCGCAGCAGCAAGGCCAAGAGCTAATTTAACTAGACACACATAGGGCATGCTAATGACTGTCTGCACTTCATTACCCCAGCTTGGGCCTGCACTGTTAAAAAGAGTATTACTGAACAGACCTTTCTATCATCCTACCTTTTGTATGACTTAAGCTCCGTCCTGCATCAACTTTCTCTTGAGTTTGGTGCATAATATTGTTTGCATATCTAAGGCCAACTGAGAACACCATTGCAATGTCATTACTTCTGCCTTCCCACTTCATTTACCAAGCCCTGACAAGACAGTGATACTTTGGAATGAGAGTCCCTGCTGCTAAAGAGATGGAGATAACAGGATGATTCATAGTCTTTCAAAAGAGGTCACAGCTTCCTGTGCTTTTACGACAGGAATTTGGGATTCCCTTGGTGCACGCAGTGAAGGGCAGCAAGCCAAGCGTCCCATTTGGCATACAAAATTAGCTGTGGTGTGGATAAGGAGCAAACACCTCACAACTCATTATCCT